>NC_050585.1:41172968-41187968 GCF_013368585.1 Megalops cyprinoides | reverse complement strand
ACTGATTCATGCCCTGAATCTTTTATTTAAAATACACAGCAGGTCACGCAAGACAGACAGTGCAATTTGGGGGGGGGGGGGGCTGCTTTGTCCTTAATTTTGTCTAAAAATACATATTACGGCCATGATCCAATGCTTGTGTGTTTAGTCAAAGAAGGTGCGTGAGGAATAACAGTCAGTCCCTCAGTTACTATGACGGAAACAAACCGCAGCTTTCTCTGTATGTGTACTCTCTCCCAAATTACTGGTGGTCTCCACATCTGAGCTTTCAGGAACAACTGCGTGAATGCTAAAACCCAAAGTCACAGAGATGTGTGAAAAGGTGTGCTTGTCTGTACCGAGAGAATTTCCATTTAGGACAGTACTGTAAAGAAGGGATGGAGAGTGCTGTCACCTACTGCTGACTCCTGCAATGCTGCCATGCCTCACACGATTGGTGCTGGACAGACTCCAATGTGGAGTCCATTAACCAATCAGAAGAGCTCACTTTTGGGGGTGGGGGGGGGTGGGGTGGGCGGGGCTCCTCATGCTAGGTTCTGATTACTGTTAATCACAGTTTAATTAAAGTGCCATAAAGGAGTAGTTTTTATGAGTGTGTTTATGAATAGTGTGACCTGCTGTGGTTCTGTCACTGTGACATAAATCTGTTTGCTGCTCTTATTGGGTAAAGGTAAAGAGCAACCGTGAAACAACACCTTAACACATGCATGAACATGCACATACACACATACACAGACACACACACACACACACACACACACACATGCGCACACGCACACACACACACATACAAACACACACCTGCACACTCATACGTATGCACATGCATGCACACGAGCGTATGATAAGCACAGTAAAGTAAGATCTTGTTTAGAGATAAAAACATTGCACTGATATCATTTCATTGGATTTTGCCTCCTCTATTCAACCAAGGACAGGCACTGGAAAACAGATGTCTGCGAAATATTTTTATCACAAACATTTTATTTTTAAATGTTTTATTAATTTCTTGGCAGTCAATGCAACAGCTGTGGGAAGCATATTTGCCTCTCAAAAGACTCTCAGACTAAATAAATAAATAAAAATAAAGCCGTAGCTCTATTCTGCATGTTGTTCACTGCATAAGTACAACAGAGGCTTTAGTCACGGCAGGGAGAGGGAAGCTTCCGTCTTCCAAACAGCAGTCCCCTGAAACCTTTCAAATGCAGAAAATCCCAAAGGCAGCCATTTTGTGCCACACCAATGCCCCCCCGCCCCCGCTACCCCCTCCCCCCTCCCCCCTCCCTCTCCTTCTCTGAACATGTTCAAGAGAAATGCCACACTTGGTTGGGAATCTTGGGAAACTGTTAGTCTCTTCCCAAAGGCTTTGTTAAGCCTATATCCCCACACCCCCAGCTCTACTAATCTGTCACTCTCTAACACCCCGCCTTCCCACCCCCCAACACACACACACACACACACACACACACACACCTCCTTATCTCTGTGGCTCTCTAACACCCAATAACACCCCCAACACACACACACACAATTTACAACGACCACAGACCTTCTTGAGCAAATCGATATGTGCTAGAACCAGAGGTCTCCATCTGTCTTAATTACTTTCTCCTGGGGACACAGACCTGAAACTGAGGGCTTAGGCTTTTTTGGTAGGCCGGGAGTGAAGGGGGGGGGGGGGGGGGGGGGCAGGTATAGGAAATAAATGGCTCACTAATATTTATCATGCCTTAAAGCACAATATGTGTATTTTTAAAGATATTATGTAACATACAAAGAGTGCCTGGTTTGAGTGCCTGGTCCTGGTTGTAATTAATCGCTAAATGAGTGGTTTGATACGTGACTTCCAAGGATTCATGTTCCTTGTGAATCCGTTTGCTCATCTGATTACAACCGTGCCAACACGTTTGGAATGCGCTCTGATGAAGAAACTTCGGAACACATTCAAATGCCACCTTACTCAAAAAAAAAAGACAGAAAGAAAACAAGTCCTTGGCAATTTGTCGTCTCTGTTATGTTGTAGTACTGAGTGCATTTTTAGCAGAGCTACTCACACTCGTTGATAATGTGCGAGTGATAGCATGCATGCATGAGTGGGTGCTTGCTGTTGTAACGTGATAACATGATCTCGCTGAGCAGAGGGCCGTAAACCTCCAGGACTGAGCTGCACGGAGCTGCACACCCACAGCCATCTCTGCCACCCTTCTGCGGCTGCTGTTTGTTAAGATCAGCCAGCTTAAACCGCTCTGCTCTGTGCTGCAGGCCTCGCCTGTTACTTGGCTGGCAACAAAGGTCAGTTTTTTTTTTTTCTTGCTAGCCACAGGGCTGTCCAGAAAGCTGAATGTATTGATTCTGGTGCTCTTTTTTAAAGGTTATTCCCGAAGGACCATCGAGAGGCCAGCCAGAGCGAAGCTGCAGTCGTTCAGGGGAAAGGAACACACTCCATCTCTCTACTGACAGCTCTCGTTCTAGCCTAATATCCTCTCTCCCTCTCCCTCCTTCTCTTTCTCTCCTAATATCTCCCTATCTCCTTCCATCCGTCTCTTCTTCTAGCAACATCCCTCTCCATTCCTTCCATTTCTCTGTCTCTTTTTCTCCCAACGCCTCCCTCTCCTTCCCTTTCTATCTTATTCTCCCGACATCACTTTCCACCTCCCTCCCATCCTCTCTCTCCCTGTCTCTTTCCATTCCATTCAAGTTGATAAGTTAACATGACAGAAATCAATGTCTGTAGCCAGAGCACCTAAAACAACGAACCAATAAAAACAAACACAATGTATCTTTCTGAGGAACATGGCAGAGAGAAATTTTTCTTTAAAAGGGGTACATCGACAAAGTCTGTGACCCATTACATAACCATGTTTTTAAGAATGTGTGCAGGTCCTTCTCCCACTTCCTGTCAGTCAGCCTGTGGAAGGAAATGACACGCTGAACTTACAGAGAAAACAACTGTCTTCTTCCACTCTCTTTCTCTCAGTGACCATGCTGTATCCATTCCCAAATGTTAATCTGTATTCCTGCCTGAGACCTGGACCCATACTCACACACGTGCACACATGCAGAGACCTGGATACATACTCACACACACAGATGCGCACACACACACACACACACACACACACACACACACACACACACACACACACACACACACACACACACAGAAACAGACATACCCACACAGGTCTGGATCCATGCTAACCACTCTGTATCTATATTTAAAGTTTCATATCTCTGGAGACAGCTCTACTGAGCGTGTGGGAGGGTGAGTGTAATGAGCTATGATTGGCAGGACATTCTGTAGAGGTTGTGGCAGGTCAGGGAGTGTCCGCTTTGCTGCCCACACCTGCGTGATCATGAGCAGATCTAAAAAAAATCCGCCCAGCAATCCTCCTATCCCCTTGCCAGCATGGTGGCTTCACAACCACGCTCTGCTGATTAAAGCCGTCCAGGCACCTGCGCTAACGCGATTTGCAGGTGACATTCATTCCACCTGGCCAAGGTTACCTGAGAAGACCTCCCGGGGGGCTGTGCTCTGCACTGCTCCTGATTTTACAGGTTAACAGCTTTAGAGAGATGCCCCTGGATTCAATGAGTGTTTGTCCTTAACTCTGACTCACAGTTAAACACAAATGGTGCATCTTTTTTCTTCAGAAACAGTGTACTGGAGTGCTATGTGCATATGGCATTCATAACAGCATTCAGGCAGCAGTCTCAGACACAGGGGGCATCTGGGTACCAAAGATGCATTCACAACCTCACGTATGTGCTTGCATAATTCTGACCCTCTCAGGAAGAGACTGTACAGACAAGACACAATTGCCACTTCAGTGCAAGAGTTCTTAAATAACAATAATACAAAACACATTCACACACACACACACACACACAGATCACACACAGATCCACAAAGCTGCAAATCTTACACATGCCCCAGTCACTCATCTTTTGCTGTGGGCCCAATGTACCGGCACTTGTCCTCTTTTAACTGAATGCCTTTTTGTTGAATTCTGATATTTGCTCAATCTGACCAAAGCAGATCCATTGATATTTGCTCATAATGACCTGGAAGTATTGGCATTGCTATTTGCTCACACCGAATTCCCAGGAATCTGAATTGATTTCTGGATTGTGTTGCATTGACGTGAATGGTTGGGTGGGGTTATTTTTGTTATCCATATCTCTTATGGAGTGCGGGGACCATGACTAACACAGTGGGAGCTGACAGCAAAATGGATGGCTGCTTGAAAGCATAGCATTCAAAAAGGTCATTTGCATGTTGATTCACGCATATTTTATCCCATTACTGGCTGTAATTTGTGAAATAAATAGTGCTTTAGTATTACAACAAAATGTATTTGTAAACACCTGAAATTTCATTTCAAATTCAAGTGACATTTGCAATTTCGGTGTTCAGTCTTTAAAATACTTTGCTTTTAAAAGGGGGCAAAGCATTTCCATTGGTTTCGCTACTTTGAGTCAAGAAGCAGGAAAGCACAGGAAAATAAACTGGCCAAAAGGCCAGCATGCACACACACACACACACACACACACACACACACACACACACACACACACACACACACACACACACACCAATACAGAAACTCACATACACACAATAACACATGCAAACACAACCACATAGACCCTTGCACACACATACACACAAACAGTAACACACACACATACATGTACACACAATAAAACAATAACACACACACACACACACACACACGTGCATGCATACAAACATGTATGCACACATGTATAAACGCTCTCTGACAGCAGTGCCATGTGATTAGTGCTACTGCACTAAAATAGGAAAGAGGTAATTTGCTGGAAATAAGCATTATTTTCGAGTGGTCGGAAAGAGCACTAAAAGCTAAGTGGATAAAAAAGCCAGAGAGCAGAACCATTCATCAGCTCGGTGTAAGGAGAGAGGAGTGAGACCATCCATATGCTCACTGCAAGCAGAGATGAATAAGGTCACCTATTTACTCAGTATAGGGAAAGAGGAGTAAGACTATCCATTTGATAACTGTAAGGAAAAGGGAGTGTAAGACGAGAGGAGTGAGACCATGCATACATTCAGTATAAGCAGATATGAATAAGATCACCCATCTACTCAGTATAAGGAGAGAGGAGTGACACTTTCCATTTGGTAAGTATAAAGAAAGAGAAGCGTAAGGAGACCATCCATTTGGTAAGTTTAAAGAAAGAGGAGTATAAGGAGAGAGGAGTGAGACTGTCCATCTGTAAAGAGGAGTGAATATATCAATATCTTCAGTGTAAGCGGAGATGAATAATACCCATCCGCTTACTTTAAGCAAAGGAAAGTGAAACCATACATCGGCTCATTAAAGCACCAATTTCAGGCCTAAAATTCCACTGAGATTGCACTTGATATTACTGAAAGTAGAAATGGCAGCATCACTCTCTATATCTATCTATCTATCTATCTATCTATCTATCTATCTATCTATCTATCTCTCTCTCAGGGCTTGATCGACCTCTCCAGGAATGTTCTTTCTGGAATGTCTGCAGTTTTGAATATTTCCGGATTGGGGAATTCTGACCCCAAATTCAGCAGAGGAACCAAGCAGGACGTGTGCATATAGGATTCCCAGCGGGAGGATTAGCATCCGCTAAACGCTCTCCCTCCCCAGCGTCCAGCGTCCTCTCTCCCTGGATGTAGCTCCACCAAGAGCCTCTGCCCTCCCCCATTCATCACACTGGTCCAACACGCTCACCCTCAGGTCCATGACGAAACAACAACACCTCCCCCATTAACAGCAAACAAACAGAATACAAACACTGCAAATGCAGGCTGTAGAGAAAAAACAGGGTCACACCTGAGTGATTCCACAGAGGAGACACAGGAAGCATTCGCAGGCATGGAATAGCACTTTAATAGGCACTGACACAGACATTCTTAAACATTTACTCCTGACACAGAGTGAGATTATCACTCTTACGGAGACAAATCACACCTCATGACAGGCTGTGTCAACTAGAAAAGGTATTTATGAACAATTATGCAGTGCAGCAGTGTAGCATGGTGGTTAAAGAGCGGGACTCATAACCAAAAGGTTGTCGGTTTTATTCGTCACGGGGGCACTGCTGCTGTACCCTTCAGCAAGGTACTTAACCCACAATTGCCTCAGTAGATATCCAGCTGTATAAATGGATAACATTGTAAAAAAACCTGTAATTGATGTAAGTCGCTCTGGATAAGAGTGTCTGCTAAATGCCAATAATGTAATGCAATGTAATGCTTGTGAACGTTTACGTGGGTCATGTAGTCCTTATGTGGGAGTGTTACCAAAAAAATAAAAGTTGTTCACTTGTATTTCACCTGTACTCAGCATGTCAAGTCTAGACAGTTTCTTCCATTCTGTAGCTATGGAGTAGAGGAGAGGAGAGCAGAGGAGGACATCAAAGTCAGGCTGAGCACAGGCAGGCCACCTGTACCTCCTCTCAGAGGTTAAAATGCAAATCTCTGCATGCAAATTCCAGGAGGTCAACAAGTGGACAGAGAGGCACATTAGCTTCGCTCTAAACAAGCAATCACCAATTACCTCTGCCTCCAGCGGGCGCGTGAGGCGGTCCCTCAGCCGGCGTTTCACCTGCGTCCCCAGCCATTCACGCGGTACCACCTCCGCTAATACACCAGCGCATTATCAAATCTCCGAAACCAACAGCGCAGTCCCGCACGCAAATGAAGGCCTTTGTGTCAGACTCACCGCAAAGCAAACAGAGGAGACGCTGTCAAAACAGTTTAGGCCTCACATCAGATCAGCAGCAAATTTGAATGCCCCCTCAGAAACACGGTTTGTTTCTCTTAGTTCTTTGTTGACCCAGATGGTGCTGAGAGATCTAACACTTTCAAATGAGCTACTTTTCATCTATGCAAAAAAAAGTGCCTTTGATAACATCCATTTAAGTTGATTTTTTTTTTTGCGTGTGCGCGCATTGGGAATAAAAGGTTGTGAAACCTTAAAATTGTGAGGTTAGCTTCATTTGAATACGTTTCAAAAGGCTCTGTAAATAAAGCAGGCTGAAAATATTTGGGTTTAAAAATGTCTGCCTAATTCTTAAAGGACAGCGCATTTCGAGGTTGAATTCATTAGCCCGCTGCCTTGTTTTGCATTTCAGAGTCACGCTGAAAGTTTTCTCCTGGAGCTATCGCCTCTAATTGAGATTCCTGAAGAAGAGACGACCCCCTCCGATCCTGTCACACTCATTTCCTGTCTCTGTCTCTGTCTCTGGCGAGAATTCAGATTGCACCTGCTTCGGAGCCAGATAATGACTGAGAGCAACCTCTTCTCCTTTGAGAGGAAGAAAAAAATCTTAAAAAAACAAAACATGATCGCATGCTCACACACCTCTCCATGCACACACATACACCCACACACACACACCTGCACACTAACACAAAGACTCATGTGATCACACCCACACACACACACACACACACACTCACAGTTCTGAATTTAACTATTACACATGCACGCTGAAAGTTCTGTATCCATGCTAACCATTTCTGTATCTACACTAAAAGTTCTGTATCCATTGCAAGAATTCTTCATCTATGCTAAAAGTTCTGTATCCATGCTAACCATTCTACATGCACATGGAAACTTCTGCATCAGTGCTAACCAGCGTACATCCAGGCTGAAACATCTGTATCCATGGTAACCATTCCACATCAAAACCAGCCCTTCCTGCTCTATCCAGCATGTAGGACATATGTAACAGTGCCCTCTGACGGGCCAGGCCACACATCCTGTCCTGAACGCATCAGCATCTGGCAGGCGCTCTGCCTTCACACAGAGTCTCTCCTTCCACTGTCTCCACGCCACGCCTCAGCGTTTCCACGGTTCCCAAGTGCAACTTCCATCGAACGAGTGGCAGATCACGGGAAACGGCCTTCTTTGGTCAAACTGTGAACAAATCGGGCGTGGCTAAAGCCCTGTGCCTCCTTGCTGTGCGCTCAGATCGAGCATCCCGACTTGCCGAAAAGTGGCGAAGGGAAGGAGATTTACCTCACCGCCCCGTGCAGCGCCTCTCACCCAGACCGGTCCAATGACAGCCTCAAAGATGAGGTGTGACAGCATATTAGCATTTTTAAAGAAGCTCTGCTATCTGTGCACTCAAAGCTAAGAGCAGGGGTGGGTGAACAGAGACCTTTTCAAGCACCTCACAAATCAGAGGTGTTTCCCTCAGCCCGTTCTTCACTTTGGCTCGACGTCAGAGACCGCAGCGTGGGGTGTAAGATTTGCCTTGGTGCACCAGCAGTGGCCATGCAGAATGAATCTGTAAGAGGCATGACATCGCTGCATCATTAATGGGGTGTTAGAGGGAAATGGGTGAGTAAAGGGAGATGCCTCTTTAAAAGACCCATCTTACATGACATTATTGTCATTCAGCAGATGCTCTTATCCAGGGCAACTTACATACGGTAGGTTACAATTTTATCCATTTATACAGGTAGATATTTACTGAGGCAATTGTGGGTTAAGTACTTTGCCCAGGGGTACGGCAGCAGTGCTCTAGCGGGGAATCCAACCAGCAACATTTTGGTTACAAGCTCTGCTCCACACCACTACACTACACTGCTGCCCACACTGCTGTCTCGTTCACAGCATGACTCTGGTGGGTTTAGTGCAGGACACAGAGTCTGCGCTTTCATGACAAAGCCAGAGAAAGAGAATTTGAAGCTCTACAACAAGCATTTGAAAGGGTCTGATCTACCATTTCCCACAACAAGCGCTCCTCTGATACAATGAGGAGAAGCAGGTGAGCCAGCTCTTCTTAATCTCATGACGCCCCTCCCCACCCCCTGGCCCCTCCTCTGCTCCACCACCACTCTGGCCCTGATACAGTCAGATGCCATCTATGTTCCTACACTGAGAGACTCTCTCTCTATAACTTCGTTAACTGATGAAAAGGTGAGAACTTGGCAGATATGCAATCTGATTACAGGAGACAGAGTCTTCCAACTGCAGTCTGTTTCCAGAAATAAGGAAGCCACAAATCCAATAATGACCCACAATGCAAGTCCTCACAATGCAAGTCCGCCCAAAAAAAGAGAGAAAAGGAAGAAGAAAAGAATATAAAACAACCCAAAAAGCAAACTGTCAGCATTATGTGAGAACGTTCTTTGAGGGGATCACTCCGTTCCAAAACCTCCTCCGTACCCTCCAATATATCCCCCCACCCCCTCCCCACGTCAGCACAGAAACACACAGGTCCCACCTCGCTCACTCTTTCAAGGAGTAGTTACACTTCTGTCTGCCCCCTGGGACATTGACTTCAGACAGCTTTCTGAGAGAGTGCGCACAGACGACAGGGCAGGAGTGCTGGCAGGCTGCTGCTCTGCAGCTCCACTCCACTTACTGGAAGCGCTTATTGATTTATTTATTCATGCTGGCGTTACGGCTGCCAGACCCACGTATAAATATCACTCCAATACTCACTCCGATACAACGCTCTTACTGAAATTAAATACAGAGTCGAAAAAAACAAAAAAAACAAAAAACAAACTCGCGTTCGGAGCAGCTGTATGCTTGAAAAAAACAAAACAGAAACTTCATATGCAGGTGCATATGTGAATTGCAGTTACGGATCTCCAGCACATGATGAAGCTTTCCTAAAGAAACTTTAGGCAGCCTGTGCTTGTTACAAGTAAGACCACTCAGCACCCTCAGCCAGCCCAATACATCTTCCTCATAGGTGTGGCTGAGCAGAGCATACGCATTATAATACTCATTATACCTTATGAATATCTTATAAAAGGGGTTAAGAAAATATCTGTTTCCTGATTGGCTGATTAGGGTTTCTAAGCATGCATTATTACAGTATAACCCCTGGGTGTGTGATTACTCGGTATAATGAACACGCTGTCGTGCCTTATTGCTTACATGATGTATGCACGTGAATTGCAATGATATATCTAAATGCAGGTCATATGGTTTAATTTCTCTCCCAGTGGCGTATTCTCAGCGGATCCAGTCAAACATAATTGTTAAACCCTGGCAACTGCTACTGGCTACCTTCTAATTGATGCAACAAGGCCAAGCTGATCATGACACTGGCTGGCTGATGGTAACGTGGAACTGTTGAGGCGGGTTTTCAGGCGCTCACGTTTTTGTGGCAAGAAACATCCATTTCGTCTGTTTCAGAGTTGCAGTCCTTCAGCCTCACACTCTGAACAGTACAGCGAGCTGCTGTGAAATGAAGCTTTTGCAATGAGCTAGTTAACTCACGGGGGCAACACTGCCAGATGATATTATTTAATTTGGCTGCCTTTGTTGGTGAGAGTCTGGGCTGGGTTGCGGAGAGAGACCGAGAGGGTTTATTCCACAGCGTGGTCGATTAACTCGGACGGAAAGAGCCGGAAAGCCGCAGCCGATGGCAGACTACGTTTCAATTATTCATTAAAAATAATAAAAAACTTAAACATTCCGACAAGCAGTCTGAGAAAAGCACTGAGAGTACAGGTCAAACAAGCGCATGAATATCTAAATAAAATAACATTCTTTCAATGTATTTATCTTTTTTTTTCTAAAGAGGGCATTGGTTCAAGAGCAATCTGAATGATATATGTGCAAAATATCTCTGAACAGCTTACTTATTTTCTCTTTGAAATAATAATAAAAAACTAATTACATAAAAGCTTTTAATGTCTAAAAACATCTTATACAAGAGTTGACCAGGCATACAGTAGAAAACATAGCCTCTGGCTGCTGATAGTGTGGAGAAGCATTACGCACACAGATATGCACACACATACACTCAGATGCAAGCATGCGCTTACATATGGACACACACACAGAGACACACAAAGACACACAGACACACACACACACACACAGACACACGCACACACACACACACACACACACACACACGCACACACACACGCACACACGCACGCACACACACACGCACACACCCTTTATGACATCTTCTCCCAGCTGCACCTCCTTCCATGCCATTCCAGGGCAGTGCTGTGCAAGGCAACAGATCACCTCTGCAACCACCAAACCCATCCTGCACGTAACTTATGTGAATATCTCTCTGATGAAAAATGTTCTCTTTTATAGAATCAGTAATAACATTTTTCCATTTTTCCATAGTTGCTAGTTTAAAGTTTCACACCTCTACAAGGTGAGGGTTTCTCGCGAGGCACAGTCTATTCTTATGGACTCTCAGCACCTTTCCTCTGCTGAGCTCCAGCTGCTCACATTTGGGGTGCAGATATGGACTCCCCAAGAGCAGAAGCAACAGATTCAGGAAATCTTTCATTCCGGCAGATCCTGACCCTATGAATAAATACACATGAAGTTGCCATTATGTATCTACCGCTAGAGAACTATGATCTTGACTTCACTAGTTAGTACATAAAATGTTATTAATTCATTGTGGATACGTATGCATTTTTTTTATTATAGCAAGGTTATTCTTTTCTGTGATTTTTCAATTTTCTTTTGGCACTGTTGTAATGTGGACAGTGCTTGCTGCATGTCTCCCTTGTGATGTATTTTGATGAGCGCTCTGTGTGAACTAAATTGCCCCCTGGGGACAATAAAGACTTACTCAACTCAACTCAATTCAGCCCAAGGCCATCTGCGCAGCCACCAGACCGTCCTGCGCAGGTAACCGAGGCCCGAAGTTGCCCTCAAAGCCGAAGAGCACAAAGAGATCTCGCCGAACAAGGTAAAGGAGAGAGAGGAAGAGAGAAGCGAACGCCCACGTCGCGAACAAACAGTTGGTGTTCTAAAAGGCGTGAAGAGCCCCCCCACCTGACGGGGCCTCTCTCAGCCTGGATTAGTCCTAAACTGTTACTGTCTGTGCCAGATCGAATAACCCTCTCCCCGATGCTGCTGCAGATTACAGCAGAGGCGTCTGCCTGTCCCCCCCTGCAGGGTGAACTCCTCCAAATTAGAGGAGAACGGAGGGGTGCCCCGATTCCTTTAGCTGGGCGTGGAATCGGCTGTATGTTGGCAGCACCAGGGTGCCCGCCAAAGGGGTGTATGGGGTGTGTAGGGGGGCAGGGGGATAGAGGATGGGATCTTTACATGCTGAGAGGATTAATGCTTCCAACCCACCCCATGCCAGCTCTGTGCCCAGTGCACTGTGCCCCTGCAAGCCCAACCCACACACACTGCACATGAATGCATGCCTACACACACACACACGCATACACACACATGCACACACACACACACACGCACACACACACGCACACACACACACACACACACACACACACAGCCCTTTAACAGATAGGGTGATGAAAATAAGGGAGAAACAGGTGCTGAGAAATGGGGAAAGGCACACACTGAGAACCCCCCCGCCCCACAGTTCCCACACCCCAAACAAGACCACCCACAACCCTGCCCAGCCTAGGATCAGCGAATCTGAGGCATGTGCGTATCAAAGCTAGAGAGCATCAAGTAGTGAGGTGCTGATGAGGAGTACACCCCCCCCCCCAAAAAAAAGCCACCTGCACTGGTGACACAGACATGAGTCAGCAGCATGCAGGGGTCAATGAAGCACCCATCAGCATGGCTCTCACATCCACCCAGCAACAGGTCCCCGCACACAGTCCACCTGGGTACACGTCCAGCAGTGCCCACTCTAGCCAGAGGATGTTACAGGGTCTCAACCCAAACAGATCGAGACCTCATGCTGTACCAGAGAAGCAGGTAATGTTCAGTGCATCTGCTATAGACAATAGAGGCAGAGCACGACTTACAGACTCACAAACATTAATGAAAGGAGAGAATGGGGGGGGGTGAGAAAGATAGACGGAGATTAAAGGAGGGAGAGGGAGAGACTGTGTATGCCAGGGAAGCTTTGATATTTGAACAAGACAGTTTGTGCCTCAGTGTTACCGGCGACGACACAAACAACATTGGTGTTACAGCGCATTCAGCACTCTGATGGCTGTTATTGTCCCTTCATAATTACAGTGTATGAAATCAGATGTATTCAGAAATTCCCACCGCTCCACGGTGCGTGACGCTAAAGGCCCAGGATGACACTGTTTTGCTCGAACCCGCACGCATCTGTGCGCGTCCTGCGTGGAGTGTGTGGCCCCCGCAGCAGCAGCGACGCGCCCTCCCTGAAAAGTGGACCGTAATAAGATGAGAGCGCCTGAGAGGAGAGCAGGAATGAGACAGTGGGGAGGTGATTCATTCTCGTCCGCTGCTGGCTCCTGATCGATGGCCGCTACAGAGAGCGGCTAGCCATCTGCAGCTAGTCTGTACCAACTCACCCAGCTGAGCTCACAGAGAGAGAGAGAGAGAGAGAGAGAGAGAGAGAGAGAGAGATGGAGGAGGGACAGAGGTGGGATGGAGGAGAGACAGAGACAGACATAGAGAGAGAGAGGAGGGACAGAGAGAGAGAGAGAGAGAGATAGAAGCAGACAGAGACAGAGGAGGGACAGAGAAAGAGAGAGGGACAGAGGAAGGACAGAGAGAGAGAGAGAGAGAGAGAGAGAGAGAGAGAGAGAGAGAGAGAGAGAGAGAGAGAGAGAGAGACAGTATCTGAATTAACACAGTGCAAATAAAAGTGAGAATATTGTTGATTTTGCCCTGGGGAGACTGGGCAGAGAGAGAGAATGCTTGTAAGCCTTTTGGGATCAGAAGAAGGGACACACAGGAATTCCTGTTGTATTCTCGCATTCTTTGTATATTTTTCCCTTGTGTCCACAGCTTTTGTGAAACAAGGTCACTTATCATGCAAATGAAGATTTTTTGTTTAATTTGCAGTTGAGAGACAAAGACAGAGACAAAGAGAGGAGAGAGCAACTGATTCGTGCTCTTCAGCAATTTCACTGCCAGTCTTTCATCACATCTCCCAAATTCAAAACATGCTTTATTGCTTTGACTTCAAACCAGGGGTGACAAACACATCATACTGAACTGGTGATAAACTCTACATACAACCGCTCTCTCTTTCCTCCCTTCATCCTATCCTCCCTCCCTCCATCCCTCCCTTTCTCCCGCTCTCTGGGAGGAGCTGGGAAGTGGGTGATGGCGGGAGGTCTTCCACCAGGATTATCCAGTATTTGTCCCGTAATCCCTGGGTCTGCGTACTTAAGGAAGAGCTTGCTTCCATGATAGCGGAGGGCTCGCACCGGCGCGCTGATAAAATGCAAAGTCTCCTGGGCGTGGTGTGCGGCTCACAGACATCGCATGCGCACCTCAGCTTCCACACACAGTCTGTCATTACCACAACTGTTCACATTATTCAGTCATTTGGCACTGGCCCTTACCCAGGGAGACATACACCAGCACCACAAAACACAGTGCAGAATACCAATAGCAAACAGGCTAGTGCAATGCAAAATGTAACATAACTACTGTGGATGTGAACTACTCAAACAGGCCAGTGCAGTACAACCTGCAGAGTACAATTTCTGTGGATACAAATTGCTAATAAGCAAGTACAATGTAACCTGTAGCATACAACTACTGTGGATTCGTAAGCAAGTACAATGGTACTGGTAGCATGCAACTACTGTGCCTTAAAGACAGCCATTTTGTATGAATGAAACTTGTCCCTATGTGTTTATCTGATATGCACATTTCAACACCAGGACAAGTCACAGTTCCATGAATAGGACATGATTCAGGGGTATTCTGCAGAAATGCGGAGACAGGACACAGCGAGGGCGAAAATGACAAAGAGTGCAGATGACATCAACAGGAAGTCACATCACAGACTGATGTGCAGATGAACACACACACACACACACACACACACACGCACACGCACACATACACACACACACACACACACACACACACACACATAGGTCCAAAGCAAAATGAGCCACATCCTTCACACCCTTGCCTGCCGTAACAGCTACAGGGAAAGCTACACGCTGTAAGTGTCAGTATAAAAAATGTATTTCAACTGTACATCATTTATCAGGAATATTTTATTTTCCAACTGAACTCATTATAGTATTGTGCTCATCTG